>NW_024868147.1:0-36441 GCF_013358625.1 Macadamia integrifolia
TCTTTTTTTTTTTTTTTTTTAATCTAAAATCTTTAGTTTTCCTCTCCCATTCTCTATATAATAGAATTAACACAAGGGGAGGAGGCACTTCATTCTTCTTTTAGAGTCTTTTTTGGTTGCTCTATCGCTTTCTCTAGCTCTAGTTTTAGGTTTATGCTTTAAACACTTTTATATGTTCTTTTTATTCAATTAATGCAAGCACGTTTGTTTTTTATTCAGTCTGTTATTTTTATTATTTAAGCAATTGAAGTTGTAATTTTCAAGTTCTAGTTCTAGGCTTAGTTCTAGGTGACAAGAACAAGCTATAAAACATGTCTTTCAGGTTCAATTTTTTTTTTCTTCAGATTTGTTTTCTCTTGTACTAGAAATTTCAAATTTGGTTTATTCCAGATCTGATTTTTAGTAATAGTAGTATCTCAAATCGATCAAGTTTTCAGTTCAAGAGTTGAAGTTCAAGTAAGTAGGCTCCTTCAGAAGTCTTCTCCCCCCCTCTCATTCTCTCTTCTGACTACCATTTCTTTCTTAATTTAGGATTTTAATTTTAGTCATTACATTATTGCTATCCCTTTCTCCCAAGGTTCATGGCTAGTGTATGTGTTGGCTTTACCCCTCCTAGCCATAGAGCTATCAATTTATTGTTTTTATTTTAATTACCTTCCTTTCTCTAAAGCCAAGTAGAGTAACCCTTGTAAGAGTGACTCTCTGGTCAAGTAGGAAAGCTCATATTATGATGCATCTCTCGGGCTAAGTAGAGAAACCTACTTGTGAGTCTCTCTCTAGCTTTATCCCCTTTCTTTTACTTTATTTTTATTTCAACATTTTTTTCCTTCATTGCTTTTTATTTACGTGGGGTGTTTATTTTCACTATTTATTTATTTAATTTTAATTGTGTGGCTTACGTATTTAAATTCTTAGATGACGAATGGTTAGGATGTTATTTTAAATACATATGTTTAGGATGATAATTAGAATTAGATCACAACCATTAATCAGCCCACTTTCGCATTATTAAAGAAGCAAAAAAATAAAGTAGTTGCTCTCCCTGTGTTCGACCCGTAGCTACACTGATCTGTATGCTTGCAATTACATTTTAAAATCTCAAACAAGTTTTTGGCATCGTTGCCGAGGAGACAGTTCTATGTTATTTTTTGCTTTCTTTTTGTAAATCGGAGTGCTTTGTTTGCTTTGTTTTGTTTTTCCTTTTCTTTTATTGAATTCCTGAGAAAATCAACTTGTAATAATAGTTGTATCAGTGGAGGTTGCCATGCCTCACAGTATGATAAAGACAAGTTTCGCCCTGTAGCAGTACCTCAGGAATTGACCTGAGCAACCCTAGATCGCTATCGGTAAGCTCCAGAAAAGCCAAAAAAAATCAAAAAAATTCATAAAAAAAAAGTTTTGCTATCTATTCTTTTGTGCTTGTCTTACTCTAATTGTGGGTAGTTTTCTGTTACATGAGTGTTAGGTGGATATGTAATACTAAGAATCAGTTAGAAAGAAGAGATCCAACAAGTAGTGACCTTATACGTTTGCTCTCTTTAAAACCCTTCAATATGGGAGACCAACAGCAAAACCCTCCACCTAAATCTCTAAAAGATAGGTTCTACCCCGCTAGAACAGCACAACCTTCCTGCATAGTTCTACCACAAACCCAGGGTAACAATTTTGAACTCAAATCTCAATACATCACTACGTTGCACCACTTCCATGGGTTGACCTCTGAGGATGCATACCTATTTCTATGGAATATGAAGAGGTATGTGCTCTAATTAAGATCCAACAGCTTTCTGATGATGTTGTTAAGCTTAGGTTTATCACTTTTACATTGAAAGACCAAGCTAAGAAGTGGTTGTATGGGTTACCCACAAATTCTATAACCTCATGGGAACAGTTCACAGTTGTCTTCCTTAAGAAGTTTTTCCCAACTCATAAGACCAATAAGCTTAGAAGTAATATCCTTCAGTTTAGGCAAAAGCCTAGTGAGTCCTTTTCCAAAATTATGGAGAGATTCAACGATCTACTCCAAGAATGCCCTCACCATAGCCTAGACTTTTTGGCATTTATTTCAAATAATTTATGAGGGTATTAATTACCCAACTAGATAAATGATAGAGTCTATGTGCCTTGAGGGATTCACATCCTTTACAGATGAAAGAAAAGTATAAGAATTCTTACTTGATTTAGCTGACAAAACCCGTGAGTAGGAATCAACCCAAGAGAATGAAAGAATCATAGGAGGGAAAGGATATTTTGTGGATGGGATAGTAGCCAAGGAAGCCCATTTAGATAGCCTAATCAAGAGGATTGAGGCTATTGTTCCTAGAGAGCCATTATCAGTCAATTTGGTTAAGATTTGTACTTAGTGCCAATCCCCTTGACATGTCATAGAAGAATGGCCCAACACCTCTGGGGGCACTTCTAATGATAGTGTTAATGTCTTATATCAAAATAATCCATATAGTAAAACCTACAATCCAGGATGGAGAAATCACCCAAATTTCTCCTGGAATCAGGGCAACCAAGCAGAGCCTTTTCAGTTTTCATAATCAAGGTCAACCTAAACCCCAAAGGCCTCCCTTTGCACAATAATTTTTTTTCCAAAATACTTTTCCTAAGTTAAATGTAGGACCTCAGGGTAGTTTTCCTAGGGCCCCTCTCCTATCATCTTATGAGCAACCCCCTGGGCTTACCAACACTGGAAAGGCAAGTAGAATAAGTGACTTGAAAAAAAATATGGCCCTCCTCATGATAAGCCATTAAAATCTTACGAGAGAACTCACCCAAGTTATCTCAATTATGCGTGAGAGGGAGAAAGGAACTTTACCCAGTCAACCAGAGCCCAACCCTAGGCATCATCAGCCTGTTAGTTCACAAACACCAACTAATACACCACTGAATATAGTACAAGGTTAGACCCAATAAGAGTCCTCTAACCAATGTAATGTTGTATATGCCCTTAGGAGTGGTAGAGAGTACCAACAGAGTGTTCCTAAATCTTCCCCATCTATTACTCCAGTTAACTTTCCTTCAGTTGATGACATAAGTGTGTCTCTTGTTCCAGGTTTGTCTGATAAACCTAAAGATTCTTTTAAAATTAAAGATGATTTGGTTGAGGAAACTAAAAATGATTCTTCTGAAAAAGGGCAAATCCCTAACAGTCCTTATGTCCCATTTCCTAATCGCTTGGTAAACAAAAAGAAGATTGCTTCCATGGATAAAATTTTAGAAGTCTTCAAAAAGGTAGAAGTGAACATCCCTCTTTTGGATGCCATATCCCAGATCCTCGCCTATGCAAAGGTACTGAAAGATTTGTATACTCACAAACGTAGCACTAGTGTGCCCAAAAAAGCGTTCTTGGCTAGTTACATTAGTTCTATAATTACTCAGCCTATAGCAGCCAAATATAAGGATCCAGGGAGCCCTACCATATCTTGTGTCATAGGCAACACCTACATTGAGCATGCCTTACTTGACCTTGGCGCAAGTGTAAATCTTTTACCTTACCATATGTACAAGCAACTAGAATTGGGAGAATTGAAAGCCACTGGAACTACTCTTCAGTTGGCAGATACGTTTATTAAAATTCCTAAAAGGATGATTGAGGATGTCTTACTAAAGGTGAGGAAATTTATTTTCCCTGTTGATTTCATTGTGTTAGATACCAAGCCCTTCTCAACCAAGGATGAGATCCCAATAATTCTAAGAAGACCATTCTTGGCTACCAGTAATGCATTAATCAACTGGTGGAATGGTTTCCTAAGGTTATCTTTTGGCAACCAAACTATTGAGTTTAATATGTTTAGGATAGGCAAGCAACCACATATGGAAAAAGAGATCAGTATGCTTGAGGATTTTCTGAATTTTTCTGATGATTTAATTACCAACTTTGATATTGATTTTGATTCAGAATTCCAAGAGTGTATGGATGAATTGGATGATGATAGTGAAAATTTCTTTTATGAAGTCTTGAGTCTTCACACACCTGTGGTGCCCTTAGGACCCCTTTCCAATTTCATTCCCAAACCTTCCATAGTTGAGCCCCCTAAGCTAGATCTTAAGGAGTTGCCATCTAACTTGCGGTATGTTTTCCTAGGGCCTGACCAGACTCTTCCTGTAATAATTTCTTCAAATTTGATCTCTAGCTAGGAAGAAGAGTTACTTAAAGTGTTAAAAGATAACAAAGAAGCCCTAGGTTGGACTATGGCTGATATCAAGGGTATAAGCCCTTCTATTGTGCAACATCATATACATCTCATGGAGAATTCCAAACCATCCACGGAACCCCAAAGAAGAGCTAACCCAGTGATTATGGAAGCCATTAAGAAAGAGATCCTAAAGTGCTTGGATTATGGAATAATTTATCCTATTTCTAACAGCCAATGGGTAAACCTAGTTCACATAGTGTCTAAGAAGTCTAGGGTGATTGTAGTTCCCAATGCCAATAATGAACTAATTCTAACACGTGTCCAATCAGGGTGAAGACTGTACAAAGACTACAGAAAACTTAATGTGGCAACCTAGAAGGACCACTTTCCATTGTCATTCATTGACCAGATGTTAGAGAGGTTAGCTAGACATGAATACTATTGTTTTCTTGATGGATATTTTGGCTATAACTAGATCCCAATTGCTTTAGAGGACCAACATAAGACCACTTTTACATGCCCATATGAAACATTTGCTTACAGGCGTATGCCCTTTGGGATTTGCAATGCCCCTGCTACGTTCCAACGATGCATGATGAGCATCTTTTCTGACATAGTCGAAAAACTCTTAGAAATATTTATGGATGACTTTTTAATTAATGGAAATTCCTATTCTGAATGTCTTCATCATCTTTCCCTAGTTTTGAAAAGATGCATATCTAAGAATTTGGTTTTGAACTGGGAGAAATGTCATTTTATGGTTAAATCTGGTATTGTTTTAGGCCATGTAATATCCAAGGAGGGAATTAAGATAGATAGAGCCAAAGTAGATTTAATTGATAATTTACTACCTCTTTAATCTGTTAAGGACATCCAGTCTTTTTTAGGGCATGCGGGCTTCTACAGAAGGTTTACTAAGAACTTTAGTCAGTTAGCCCAACCTCTCACTTCAATACTTGCCAAAGATCAAACTTTTGAGTTTTCTAAAGAGTGCCTAAAATCCTTCAAATAACTTAAGAAGGAGTTAACCAATGCACCAATTGTTCAATCACCTGTTTGGACTGAACCTTTTAAACTGATGTGTGTTGCTTCAGATTTTGTCATAAAAGCGGTTTTGGGTCAAAGGATTAATAAGTTGCCCACTGTCATTTACTATGCTAGTAGGACCTTAAATAATGCACAACTCACTTATACAACCACTGAAAAAGAATTTTTAGCTGTTGTGTTTGCATTAGAAAAGTTTCGGTCTTACTTAGGTGGTTCACATGTGGTGGTGTATACTAATCATTCTGCTCTTAGATACCTAATTCAGAAGAAGGATGCCAAAGTCCGTCTCATTAGGTGGGTTTTACTTTTACAAGAGTTTGATTTAGAAATTAGGGATAAGAAAGGAGTTGAAAACCTAATTACAGACCATTTATCCCGACTTCCCAATTCCTTGATTGTCGATTCTCCAGTCAACGAGAACTATTCAGATAAACAGATATTTGCAGTGTCCAGTGAACCATGGTTTGCTAACATTGTCAACTTCTTAGTTTCAGGTATGACTCTGGATCACTGGTCCACCTAAGATAAATATTTTTTCCTTATTTGTTTAAGATATATCTGGATCAGATTATCCAACAATATGTTCCTAATCATGAGCAACATTCTATTCTCTCTTTTTGCAATGATTATGCATGTGGTGGACACTTTGGACCTAAGAAGACTGCCGCAAGGGTTCTCCAATGCGGATTTTATTGGCCCACTATTTTTAGAAATGCTTTTGATTTTTACAAGGTTTGTCCCGCCTACCAGTCTTTTGGCCATATCAATAAGAGGAACATGATGCCCCTCAACCCTATTTTGGTAGTTGAGATATTTGATGTCCAGGGCATCGATTTCATGGGACCATTCTCTAATTCCTTTGGGAATTTGTACATACTTTTGATTCTTGATTACGTTTCTAAATGGATAGAGGTCATACCTTGTAAATCTAATGATCACAAAGTGGTGGTTCAGTTTCTCAAAGAGAACATTTTTTCCTGCTTTGGTGCACCACGTGCAATAATTAGTGATAGGGGTACTCATTTTTATAATCGACCTTTTGAGGCCTTAATGAAAAAGTATAGGATCACCCATAAGTTATCTACCCCTTATCACCCCCAAACTAGTGGCCAAGTGGAGGTGTCTAATAGGTAGATCAAACAAATTTTTGAGAAAACTGTTAATTCCAACCGTAATGATTGGTCCCTTATGCTCACTGATGCCTTGTGGGCCCATCGGACTGCATTCAAGATTGACCTTGGCCAGTCTCCCTACCGTTGGTGTATGGGAAAGCTTGTCAAGTTGAGTTGGAGCATAAGGCCTTTTGGGCCATCAAGAAGCTCAACTTTGATTTGTCTGATGCGGGAATTCATCGTAGGCTCCAACTATCTAAGTTGGAGGAACTTAAAAATGATGCCTATGAAAGTTCTAGGATTTACAAGAAAAATATCAAAGCTTTCCATGATAAGCACATTCTGCGTAAATCTTTTGCAATTGGTGATAAGGTCTTATTGTACGGCTCTCGATTGTATCTTTTCCCTAGTAAACTTAGATCCCGATGGGATGTACCATTTATTGTTCATAATGTATATCCCCATGGGGCTATGGAGATTTTGAATCCATAACAGGGGTAATTTCAAAGGTTAATGGTCAACGTTTGAAATCGTTCATCGAGTTTTCTACTACTGGTAGTGAAGAGGTCATGGATCTCCATGAACCTCTTTACACTGATGATTAACTTTTAATCAGGTATGACCCCCTTGCATTATCTTTGTTTTTAATTCTTTTCATGCATTGAGGCCATTGCATGACTTAAGTGTGGGGGAGAGAAACTAGTTTTTGCTTTTTTCATTTTTTTTTATTTTTATTTTTTGAGCTTGCTAAAGGATGAAGTCCTACTTTGGCTTTTGACTAATGATCATACCATTCGGTTGCTTGATGTTTGAAAATAAAAGTTTTGATTAAGGTACCCATTTTGAATGTATAAAAACCCTGTTGAGAATAAAGAAACAAACTTGTATCTTGAGATGAGACTTTCTTTTGAAAAATAAGAGACCCCTATTTTATGGTGTTAGACCATATGTAAGTCTGTGGGCTCCTTGTACTTTTGATTTGGATTTGAGATCTTCTTTTTAATTTAGCATAAGTTGACATATACACAATTTTAAATGAAATGTGAGATGTGGTATAAATAAGAATAAGAGTTGATTTCCTCAAAATTAGATAGGTCATTACGCCTCAGGAAGCGTGGGGTCTTGATCGAAATTCCTTGGGAGGAAACTTCTGAAGGAACTCTAGCATCACTGTCTTTGTGGGTATATGCTAAAAGCGAAGCTACATAGTAACTTGGGTGTCTGGTGTTCGCTCCACCAAATCATTCAAACCAAAAGTAGTGGAGTAGATTAGAGTTTATTAAGCGAAAAAAAGGAGAAAAAAAATGCAAATGTCATTAATGCTAGGTAACATGTTTAGTCAAAAACACTCTAACACCTTAGTCATTGGTTCCCTATTTCTTCATAAGTGGTTTTATCTTAACATAATGATGTTTTGGAAGAAATGAGATGAGTTCCAAATTAAGAAATATGCTAGTGCCTGGAATTGATAAAGGGTAATAAAAGTTCAAGTGTGGGGGTCCCTTGTAAGAGAAATTATCTTTGTTCCGGATCGATATGGGCCTTACCTTTAGCCAAGGTTAGGATTTGTTTATTTTGAATTTTGAATGTATATTCACTGCAAACACCCACGAGACACAACTCGTCCACTAGGGGTGACCTAGGGGTTTAAAGGCTTGTTGCACATGCTAAGTGCAACCGTGATTCCTATGAAAGTGAAATAGGTTTTTTGTTTTTATTCTTTTTCTTTTTATTTTGTTCGAGGACTAGCAAAGTCTAAGTGTGGGGGAATTCTAATGAGCACATTTATGTGTGAAATCTAGGGTTGTAAAATATGCATTTTACATATTTAGAATGGAGCTACCTTGGGTTTTACTCTCTTTTTGTAGGTTTTATATTTTCAAGACCTTAAGGACTATTGGACACTATATCTCTAATTTTACACATAAAGAGGTCCTATTTCTTTTCATGGTTGTGAAGAGAACGAAATTTTGAGCAAGATGGATGTGTTCAATTAAAAGCACACATTCGTTTGGTCACCCTTACAAGTGATTATTCTTTTCAGGCCAGAAAAAGAATAATGGATCAAAACTGAACTGAGATGCAGAACCAGCCCGTTTGCAGTTGTCCCAAAGGTACAAAGAATATTTTAAATGCCAAAAAGGATCGATGGACCACATCCTTAAGTGATTGAAGATTCGTTTTTGGTAACAACAACTACCTAGCGTAGTTGGTGAGTCGTGGTGTGCAAAATCCCTTATTTATTAGGAGGTCTCAAGTTCGAACCTCTTAGCTACCATTTTGTTGAGATTTTTTTTTTTGAAGATTTTCTCTCTCCTACTCATCACTCAAAGGAGGTCGGACAAAGGGTTTCTTATGCAAGAGGAGAGAGAAATAATGAAATAAATAGAAAAATAGAAAAAAAGGGAGAAAAGTAGGAAAGGAAAAAAAAGGAAAAAAAAGGAAAAAAAACCGTCCAAGATGCTGCCCACATTTGAAGAAGAGAAAGAAAAAAAATAAAAATAAAAAAAAGAAGCAAAATCATTGGAGATTCCCTACTTCCTACAATTCTCTATCTTCTCTCTCCTCCACCTCATCAACAAGATAAAAAAAAATCTTTTTTTCTTTTTTTAGAAGCTAAAATCTTTAGCTTCCCTTCCCCATTCTCTATATAATAGAATTAACACAAGGAGAGGAGGCACTTCATTCTTCTTCTGGGGTTTTTTTTTTTTAGTTGCTCTATCTCTTTCTCCATCTCTAGTTCTAGGTTTATGCTTTAAATACTTTTGTAAGTTCTTTTTATTCAATTAATGCAAGCACTTTTGTTTTTGATTCAGTCTTTTATTTTTATTATTTAAGCAATTGAAGTTATAATTTTCAAGTTCTAGTTCTAGGCTTAGTTCTAAGTGATAAGAACAAGCTATGGAGCATGTTTTTTAAGTTCAATTTTTTTTCTTCAGATTTGTTTTCTCTAATACTAGAAATTTTAGATTTGGTTTAGTCCAGATCTAGTTTTTAGTACTGGTAGTATCTCAAATCGATCAAGTTTTCAGTTCAAGAGTTGAAGTTCAAGTAAGTAGGCTCCTTCAGTAGTCTTCTCTCCCCCCTCTCATTACCTTTTCTGACTACCCTTTCTTTCTTAATTTAGGATTTTAATTTCAGTCATTACATTATTTCTATCCCTTTCCCCCAAGGTTCATGTTTAGTGTATGTGTTGGCTTTACCCCTCCTAGCCATAGAACCATTAATTTATTGTTTTTATTTTAATTGCCTCCCCTTCTCTAAAGCCAAGTAGAGTAACCCTTGTAATAGTTACTCTCTGGTCAAGTAGGGAAGCTCATATTATGATGCATCTCTCGGGCTAAGTAGAGAAACCTACTTGTGAGTCTCTCTCTAGCTTTATCCCCTTTCTTTTACTTTATTTTTATTTTAGCATTTTTTTTTTCTCATTGCTTTTTAATTACGTGGGGTGTTTACTTTCAGCTATTTATTTGTTGAATTTTAATTGCGTGGCTTGCGTATTTAAATTCTTAGATGACGAATGGTTATGACGTTATTTTAGATACATATGTTTAGGATGGTAATTATAATTAGTTCACAACTATTAATCAGTTCACTTTCGCATTATTAAAAGAAGCAAAAAAATAAAGTGGTTGTCCTCCCTGTGTTCGACCCGTAGCTACACTGATCCTTACACTTGCGGTTACATTTTAAAATCTCAAACAGAACATCCAAACTATTTCTGATTTTAAATAAGCAGCAGTTGCAAAAGAGGATTATCAAAGAGCAATTTGCAGCCAAAATAAAGTGCAGTTTTCTATTGTATAATACTTTTTAAAGCATACCCGGATTAATACCCCTAAATAAATTGAAGGTGCTCAATGGCACAGAAAATTGGTGTTAATAGCTCCAATAAATCCATCATGCTCTAGTTTTTATTCTACATACCTGTTCCAAGGAGGATTGAATAAATCATTTGGCTATTACAACTTAGCCGAAGGAAGGAGAGGATATTAGAGGATGGTGGGAGATAGTGATGAAGAAGGGGTGAATGCCAAGTAAATGAGATTGGAGAGATTTTGAAAACATACCTGATCGTCCCCAAGCTTGAATGTCTGTTCAAGTTCCCAAGCACTTGAATTCCTTTTGGTAGGGGATGGAATATATACATTCATCCTAGGTGACCATTGAGGATCTCTGTAGTGATTAGTCGTCCATTTTAGGATATAGCGCCTTATCTGGAGACGTTTCAAGAGAGGAGTGAATGAGAGTCGTGACTTTAAGAGAGGAGCGAATGAGAAAATTTGATAATTATTTCAGAAGGCGAGAGACTCTTGGTGTTACAAATGGATAGCAATTTGCTAAGTTTGAAATTATGGATAGTGGGGAGGGAGAGAATTTTTCTCCTCCACGTTTAGGGGAGAGAGGGAGAGAGATAATTATGGATAGTGAGATTTCTTTTTTAAATAAAATAATTATGAATATAAATTTTCCCAAAAAAATTGTAATTTAAGTAGTAAACGAGGGGCATAATATAATTGTAGGGAAGGATTCCTTGATTCCTAATTGTTACTCCACGTTTAGGGAATAGAGAGAGAGAGAGAGAGAGAGAGAGAGAGAGAGAGAGAGAATTTAGTAACTGGGGGGGCATATTTGCTTCCCCCTTTCTCCTCAACGTTTTTCTCCTCCACGTTTAGTGAAGAGAAAGGGAGAGAGAGAGAGAGAGAGAGAGAGAGAGAGAGAGAGAGATAATAATTATGGATAGTAAGAGGATGAATAAACATTTTTTTTTAAATAATTATGGAGAGATGTTAAATGGGGGCATTAGTCGTACAATTATAATAGTGGGGAGAGAAAGAATTTCTCTCCTCCACGTTTAGGGAAGATATATATATATATATATATATATATGATTATGGATAGTGAGAGGATGAGTGAGATTTTTTTTTTAAATAAAATAATTATGGAGAGATGTTAAATGGGGGCATTTGGGTCAGATGGTAAAGTTTGCCAAAATCCACCAATACATCATTTTATACGGTACATATATATATATATATATATATACTAGCAAAGATTTTGCACGTGTGGCCAAGAGAGAGAGAGAATTGTGAAACAAATACTTTTCAAAGATTCACTTCCCATTGTGATGAAGGAAATATATGACAATAGTCGTTAAATAATATGTACATACGTCAAAGGATTGAATTGGTTGGAAGACCAGATTTGCAAAACAACTTGGTTGGTGTTAAACTTCTAACTTCAAAAGCCTTGGGAAGCACATGTACCTACATATTATGAATCATTTGGATATGCTAAAAAGTTAAGCTATAAGCAAGTTATCTCTAGCTTGAACTCACGGTGAACCACACTTGGAGACAACAAAAAAAGAAACAATAATTGGAATCTGAATCATGACACCCTTGTCGTCTTCCTCAAATCAAATTTGAGGCAACAACCAATCAAGCACCAAGCTTGATAACCATTCCTCAAATTGGATTTGCAATTTCAGTTTAAGCTCAAGAAATTAGAAGTCCTACTTGAGGAGGGACTCAAAAAGGTTAAAGTGACAGGTAACATGAAAGTAAGGACTCAAAAGTGTTATAGTGACAAGTACCATGAGAGTAAGGAATGCAGACCCACGAAGGATCATCATGTCTACCATGGGATGTCATTTTAGAGTTATAAGAGAACAAGTATGATTACAAAATCAAAACAAAAGATTAAATGAATACTGCCCTAATCAAGAAGACATTAAGAAAAATTTAAACAGTAAACTAAAAACTAAGAATGATGTCATGAGAGTAGAACAAATATTATATTGTAAACAAGTTAGTTGGAAAAGCATGATTGATAAAAAAAATCTCATTTCTAAGGATCTCTGATATGCACCATTTCTGCAAGTGTTCATATACAAAAATGTTAGTTAGAAAATGCAAACAGACAGTGGTAAGATACTTGAATGATTCTAGAGCTATCTAGAAGCATTCTATAAGAAAGGATGGGGTTTAAAATACTTGCCAGATGCTCATTTCTTTCAGAAAAACAAGTAAAAGAAGACCATGAAATCTGTAGCCATTTCCCAAGAAATTCATTGGTTTTGAAAAAGTACATGCAACAGTTACCACAAGCAATACAAGACTACACTCCGGGAAGAACAAATCTAATTTTGTCTCTTTACCCAAAATTCTTTTTCCAACAGCAATTTGGGTAGTAAACTGGTCAGCCCCTTTTATGTGAAAAATCAACATCTGGTAGAATCAGGGTTTTAAAAGCCGAAATCGGCCTCCAAATCGGGTTGAAGAACCCTAGAAAAGCTGTAAGGAGAGGCCAATTTGAAGCGGCTTGAACCAGGATCAGGCTTGACTGATTCAAACCAGAACTTTGAAGACAGAAATTACCCTTCAATCATCACCAGAATTTATTAGAAACGCAACCGAATCAACCAATTAACTAACAGTGATTCCCAAATTCAGATCAAATTAAAAAAAAAAATACCTTGAATGGAGTCGGTTCCTTCTTTGTTTTCCGCTATTCCTTTATACAATTTCATCTTAAAAGCCTTTATGATGGGAATCAGAAGAAAAAAAGAACAATAATAATTTGTGCTTATTAGGAAAAAGGGTAATAACAACTAATAACAATATAAGATGGGAAACGTGAACAATCTTACCCTACTAGATAGATTCACCGATAAACTTCTGTAGATAAGTAAAGAATCGTGGGCAACAAACAAATCTGCCATTTGAAAGAATGCGGTAAAAAAAAAAAGAAAGAGTGGGAGGAACGTGTGATAGTGGGAGGGAGAGAGAGTTTGGGGAAAAAAAGTTTTAATTAAAAAAGGAGAGTGGACAAAATCGTGTGAGAGTAAGAGGCAGAGAAAGAGTTTTAGGAAAAAAAGGAAAGTGGATGAAATTAAAAAACTAATGGGTAAAATCATGTGAGAGAGAGAGAGAGAGAGAGAGAGAGAGAGAGAGAAATAAAAAAGGAAAGTGGATAAAATCATGTGAGAGAATGAGAGGGAGAGAAAGAGTACTAAGAAAAAGAAGGAAACAGAGAAAGAGTTTTAGTGAAAAAAAGGAACGTGGATGATTCGGTCCTCTTTGGTATTATTTTTCTTTTTAATTTTGTTCACAAAAACGATTTTTGTTGCATTTGGTATTTTATGGAAATTGTTTCTATTTAAAAAAAAAAATTGATAAAACACAAAAACCAAAAAGATATCAAGAGTCTTTATGTGCTTTTGTCAAAATTGATTTTCAGTTATTTTTACACCGAACTTTAATGAGCACATGCTTAAAGTCCCAATATAGAGGGATAAAGTAGTCATTTAATTTGTTTTGTAATTAGAAATCCAAGCCCCTTGCCCATCTTCTTCAATCCAAAGTGGAGAAAGAGAGTTATAAGGAAGATAGTGAAAGAAATATCTCTTTACCCATTTCTTCAAAAATCCATTTTACACCTAGGGATATCAAACTATTTCTCACAAAAAATCATTTTTCTCAAGCAGTTACCAAAACATTTTTATCTTTTGATAAAAAACGATTTTCATTAATGATTTTTGTTAAATAGGTAAAAATCAAAAAGAAAAATGATACTAAAGAGGGCCGACATTAAAACAATGATGGACAAAATTATTATAAAAATATAATAGTATAAAGGGTACTAGCAATTTAAGAAAACAAAAGAAGAATAGAAAGAAAGATAATGAAGAAGAAAAGATAAATTTTCAAGTGAAAGACTTTCCACATCGTGCTTTTATATAATAGTATGATATATACACAAAGAAATTGGCCAAAAAAAAAATTTGTTAAGAGCGTGTTATACACATGGATTCCGAATTACAAGCTTCAAGAAGTCATGGAGTGAAATTGGTCAATTAGTCCTACACGTCAAGGACCAGGCCCTCATGGTAAGAAAGTCAATCAAACTGTTTTCCTCCTTTGGAATAAAAGAAAAAGTACATAATTCTATGCACGGTGCCAAAAAGGTGGGCCACTAAAATCAATGGGCCTATGTGCTCGTCCTTGAGGATAGAGATCAGTACTTTGTGTTGGGTTGGGTTTCTCTTCCTGTGGAGGATGGTCTAGGGAAGCTCACCTTCTTTATGTGAAGCCCATTTATATTTTTTAGGCCCATAAGGATAGCACTTTTGTCACAAGAGTATTGATGAGGATTTTCTCATTTAACCTTGCTCATATAATAGGGTTTAAGTAAAAACAAAAGGAGAGTGGGTGAATTACTATTAGCAAAACTTAAAGAAGAAGAAAAATAAAAGGAGTAGAAAAATTCTGGGTTTGAGAACAGTGTGCAGTCATCTTCAAGAGCTCGATTGGATAGTCATCTGTGGTCTGATTGAACTGATTTTTTTACAACAGTATTTTAACACAACGATCTTCATTCTGTACGGTGTGATTGTCATTTGAGTTTCCCTAACTTAGTGCTCCAGTAACATTTTCGTTGCCCCTATTTTGGTGAGATCTCTTCAATATCTTCCTTCTTTCTTTTGAGTATTTATCTTGTTGATGACGTATGCCAAAGATATATTGTCCTTGATGTTTGGAATGATTGTATGCTTCTAATTTTATTTAAAGAAAACTCTTGTGTATTCCCATTATTTGGAGATAGTAGATTTTAGTGAACTACAGTCCTATGGTTTTTACTCTTCTCATTGGGAAAATTTTCCACGTTAAATTGATGGTGTTGATGTTTGTGTTTGTGTCCATAACAAATTTATTCAATGATTATGCATTTAGTTGCTTTCTTAGAAGCTTGATTATTATATGCATTATGTTTGATAAATTGCTCCATCAAACTCTACTTATTTGTTTCCTATTAGGTTCATCCACAAGGGAAAGATTTTGTTCTGCATTTCTATTAACTAGGTATTTCTCGGTCAATGCATTTCTCCCCCATCAAAGTGGTATCAGAGCAAGAATGTTTGTTAATTTGCATATCTGGGCTGAACAATGGAAACTAATACAAGTAGAATGATTACTTTGAATTGTTCAAACTATCATGTTTGAAAAGAAAAAATTAAGGATCTTCTTTATGTAAAAGATTATTATCTACCAGTTTTTAATTATGAGAAACTCACTAATAAAACTGATGAGAAATAAAATATTTTTTATCGATAATTGTGTGGGTACAATAGACAGTGGGTGGATGATAATGTATTGAACCATATTTGTGAAGAGACATACGCACATACTTTAAGATTATAGCTTGAGCAATTGTATGCTCGAAAGACTGAAAATAATAAACTATTTTTTATCAAACAGACTATCGTTTTGGAATATCAAGATGGAATTCCAATGATAGATCACTTGAATTCATTTTAAAGAATCATTAATCAGTTAGTTGCAATGGGTATCAAATTTGATGAAAAGATACAGGGACTGTGGCTTGTCGGTACTCTACCGACTCATGGGAGACGTTTAGAACATCATTATCAAACTCAGCTCCAGATGGTATAATCTCGATGGATTTTACCAAAAATAATATTCTGAATGAAGAGATGGGAAGAAAGTCATATAATTCCTCTTCACTTTAGACGCTTTGGTCACCAAGAAAAGGGGGAGGAGCAAAAGTAGAGATCCAAAGAACAAAGATAAGAATAGAGGAATATCCAATAAGTATGTAAATGTTGAATACTATTATTGTGCTTTGAAATGTCATACCAAGAAGTTTTTTCGAAAGTTGAAAAGAGATAATAAAAAGGAAAAAAACCAAAGAGAATAAAAAAGATGATGATAGCAATGATAAAAGAGTTACTGCCATTTCAGATGACTTTCTCATTGTCTATGATAATGATGTTGTTAACCTTGCATGCCATGAGACTAGTTGGGTGATTTACAGTGGTGCTTCTATTCATATCACGTCTCGAAAGGATCTTTTCACATCTTATACATCCGGTGACTTTGAGATTGTAAAAATAGGGAATGATGGCTTGGTAAAAGTTGTTAGCATAAGAGATGTTTGTTTGGAAATCAATATCGACACAAGATTAGTTCTTAAGGATGTGAAACATGTTCCTGACATCCGCTTGAATTTAATTTGTACAAGTAGACTTAATTATAAAGGATTGTGTAATACTTTCAGCAATGGATAATGGAAGCTCACCAAAGGTACTATGGTTGTGGCAAGTGGTAAAAAGTGTTCAACATTGTACTTATTGCAACAAAGCTCTCCAAAGGCATTGTAAATACAGTGGAAAATGAGGGTACAATTGAGTTGTGGCACAAAATGCTTAGGCATATGAATGACAAAGGAATGATGATATTGTCAAAGAAGAAGATTCTATCCGGAATGAACAATATTCATTTGAAAAAGTGTGCTCATTGTTTGGCAGGGTAGTAAAACAGAGCCTCCCTCAAGAGCTCTCCTCTTTTAAGGAAGTCAAATGTACTTGACTTGGTACACTCCAATGTGTGTGGTCCTATGATGATAAGAACACCTGGTGGGTCACTTTATTTTATAATTTTCATTGATGATCACTCAAAAAAGTTATGGGTTTATACCTTGAAGATAAAAGATCAGGTGCTAGATGTATTTAAGCAGTTCATGGCCTCAGTTGAGAGACAAACTAGAAAGAAGTTGAAATGCATCCGCACAGATAATGGGGGAGAGTATTTAGGACCATTTGATAATTATTTCAGAGAAATGGTTATTCGACATCAAAAGACACCTCCAAACACTCTTTAGTTGAATGGTTTTATTGAGAGAATGAATAGGACACTGGTGGAGAGAGTCAGATATTTGTTGTCACAGGAAAGGCTGCCAATAACTTTTTGGGGTGAGACTTTAAATACTGTCATGCATGTTTTGAATCTAACACCATGTGTTCCACTAGAGTTTGATGTACCAAATAGAGTTTGGACATGCATGGATGTCTCTTATAATCACTTGTGTATTTTTGGATACAAGGCATTTATGCATATTCCCAAGGATGAGAGGTCTAAACTTGATGTCAAAACAGAACAGTGTGTATTTGTGGGCTATGGTCTGGATGAATTTGGTTATAAGTTATATGATCCGATCAATAAGAAAATCATTAGAAGCCAAGATGTATTTATGGAGGAAGAGACCATACATGATATTGATACTGTAGATAAGACATGTCTTGAACCCAGTGGTGATTTAATTGGCTTGGATCTGGTTCCTCCATCCCCAGTACCAAAGTAGGTTGGAGATGAAATTCAAAATGATCAACAAAGTACGAATGATGCAGATACTCCCATACAAGTTGAGACAGATGATAGTCCTCATGAGCAATTTCTCATACTAGAAATTCCATCACCGATTCTACTCAGGAGATCTACTAGAGACCAACAACCTTTTACACATATTCTACAAATGAATATGTATTATTAACTGACAGGGGAGAACCTGAATATTTTGAAAAAGCAATGAAAGATGAATACAAGAATGAGTGGGTTGAAGCCATCCAAGATAAGATGAAGTCATTGTATGAGAATCACACCTTTGAGTTGGTGAAATTGCCTAAGGGTAAAAAGGCTTTGAAGAATAGGTATATATAGGGTGAAATAAGAAGAACACTCCTTACATCTATGTTACAAAGCTGGATTGGTTGTTAAGTAATTTAATCAAAGGAAAGGCATTGATTTTCCTAAAATATTTTCTCTAGTTGTAAAGATATCATCTATTCATTTGGTTCTTGGTTTAATAGCTAGTCTCAACTTAGAGGTTGAATAGATGGATGAAAAGATCGCCTTCCTTTATGGTGATTTAGAGGAAGAGATTTATATGGAGCAACCCGAAGGTTTCAAAGTTAAAGAAAAGAAGGATTATGTGTGCAGATTGAAGAAAAGTCTTTATGGCTTAAAGCAGATACCAAGCCAATGGTACAAGAAGTTTAAATCAATTATGGGGGAGCAAGGCTACAAGAAAACTACTTTTGACCATTGTGTTTTTGTACAAAAATTCTCTAATAATAACTTTGTTATCCTTTTATTATATGTAGATAACATGTTGATTGTTAGCAAGAATGCTTTAAGGATTGACAAGCTGAAGAAGCAGTTGAGCAAGTCTTTTGCAATAAAAGACTTGGGGCTGGCATAAGAATCATATGAGATAGGAATGCTAAGAAGTTATGATTATCATAAAAGAAGTACATTGAAAAGGTGCTTCAAAGATTTAAGATGGACAAAGCTAAACCTGTTAGCTCTCCTCTTGCTACTCACTTTAGATTGCGCATTAAACAGAGTCCTTCTATTGATAAAGAAAGGAAAGACATGGAAAGAGTTCCATATGCCTCCACAGTGGAAAGTTTGATGTATAACATGGTTTGCACAAGGCCAGATATAGCTTACGCAATTGGCACAGTTAGTCATTTTCTCTCAAATCCTGGGAGAGAGCATTGGAATACAGTCAAGTCGATTATGAGGTATCTTCATGGCACTAACAATTTGAGACTTTATTTTGAAAATGAAAAACCTTTGTTGGCTAGTTACACAGATGCAAACATGACCGAAGATATTGATTCTCGTAAGTCTACCTTAGGTTTCTTGATCACCTTCTCAGGTGGCGTTGTGGCTTGGCAATCAAGACTGTAAAATTGTGTTGCTCTTTCTACTATCGAAGAGAGTTCATTGTAGTAACAGAAACTTACAAAGAGTTGCTATGGATGAAGAAGTTTGTGCAGGAGCTTGGTTTCAAGCAAGATCGATATGTTATGTTTTGTGACAGTCAAAGTGCTATCCACCTTGGCAAGAATTCCACTTTTCATGCTAGGTCGAAGTATATTGATGTGAGATATAATTAGATAAGAGATGTTCTAAATTTCAAGTTGCTAAAAATTGAGAAAAATCATATAGATCATGATGGTTTTGATATGTTGAAGAAAGCCTTACCATGGGAGAAGCTTGACGTTTTTCATTTGATCATTGGTATGGCGAATCCTTCCACATAGTCAGGAGGGGGAGGTTTTTTAAGTTGGGTTTCCCTCCTTGTGGAGGATGACCCAAGGAAGTTCACCTTCTTTAGGTGAAGCTCATCTCTATTTTTGAGGCCCATAAGGAGGGCACTTTTGTTACAAGAGTATTGATGAGGATTTCCTCATTTAATTTTGTTCATATAATAGGGTTTAAGTGAAAAAAAAAGGGAAGAGGGAGAATTGCTATTGGCAAAACTTGGAGAAGAAGAAAAAAGAAAAGGAGCAAAAAAATTCTGGGTTTGAGAACAATGCGCAGTCATCTTCAAGTGCTCAATCGGATTGTCATCCGTGGTCTAATTTAGCTAATATTTTTACAGAAGTATCGAAACACACGGATCTTCATTATGTATGGTATGATTGTCATTTGGGGTTCTCTAACTTAGTGTTCCAGCAACGTTTTCATTGCCCATGTTTTGGTGAGATCTCTTAAATCTCTTAAATCTCTTCCTTCTTTCTTTTGGGTATTCATCTTGTTAATGATGCATGCTAAGGATATGTTGTCCTTGATGTTTGGAATGATTGTATGCCTCTAATTTCAGTTAGAGAAAACTCTTGTGTATTCTTATTATTTGGAGATAGTGGATTTTAGTGGACTATGGTCCCATGATTTTTACTCCACATTGGGGAGGTTTTCCTCGTTAAATTAATAGTGTTGATGTGTGTGTTTGTGTCTATGACAGATTTTTTCACTGATTTATGCATTTAGTTGCTTTCTTGGAAACTTGATTAGTGCACACATTGTATTTTATAAATTGCTCCATCAAACTCTACTTATTTGTTCCCTATTATGTTCACCCAAAGATTAAAGTATTAGTATCGATCGTCGTATCGGTCAGCCAAAATTAAAATACGCATCAGAGGGTATCGTATCGTATCAGAGATACGCTAAAGATACGCACATAAATAGATATGAAACACTTTTTTAAACACTTTTGCATAAAAATTTTGTTAAAAAAACCTATTGATAACATTTATTTTACATAAATACTAAATTGAGGGTATCGCACTAAGAATTCAAGGTTTGTAGTTGTCCCATAAATGTAAAATCCTTATTCTCAACCTAGATTTCCACTTCAGTTAGAGAGAAATATGGCTGGTAGTAACTTTGGAACAAAAACACCTCAAAAAATCATGTTTTTTTCTAAAAAATGACCCATCTTAGCCATTATATGACCGTAGCGCACTGTATCGGTATATATCGACTAATACATACCAATACTCATTGATACATACTGATACATATCAAAACATACATTTCACTTCAATTTTATATTTTCCATAAAGTATTGGTGTATATCGTATCATATCGGTGTGTATCGGTGCTTATTGGTATGTATCATAGGATATATATTGATACGAAAGGATTTGAAAAATTTTATGTATCGTATCGATCGGCTAAATTTAAGATACGTATCGAAGGATATGGTATCGATATCCAAGATACTTTAAACCCTAGGTTCACCCATGAGAGGAAGATTTTGTCCACATTTCTATTAACCGGGTATATCTCTCGGTTAGTGTGTTTCTCCCCATCACTTTGTTGTCGGATTCAACAATTATACAATCTTTGGAGGACGCCCACTTGAATTGCCAATGCTTCGCCTATCAGAATCAATGTGAACACAGAAGATTCAAAGGCACCATGTTGCCATTTTCCATTACAGTCACAAAATATAATCCCAAGTCCTCCAACAGACCTACCAGATACTAAGGACCCATTTAATTGGGGGGATTTCTATGGATAGAATTGTTGGGGTGGGATTGTTGTACATGTTTTACCACTCCTTGGGTAGTTGAGGCGTTTGGTTGATAGGCGTGGGAATTGATGGGGCTTTTCTGAAAATCCAAGGAATGAATAGTAACCACCTCTGCAATCACTCTCCCCTGCACCCCTACGAATGCCATAGAACCTTCATCGCTCTAGCACACCGTCTCTATTGACCCTCACTTGCAGCCAGTCATCACCTTCTATCTCTACCATCTTGCACCCCCTCCCCTGCGACCTTCTACCAACTGCACCCACTCCCTGAAGATCCCATCCCCGAGGACCTGCTTCTTCCTAAATACCTTTAGGTATTGTTTGGTTGCAAGGGGAATGCAAATTTTTGATGTAAAGTGGAATTTTTTTCTCAAGAAAAATAAATTTAAATGTTTGATTCCAAGGGAAATATATTTTACATGTAAAACAAAAATTCACTTATACACTAAAACTTCCCTTTTTATTTCCCCACCAAAATAGGAAGAAAAAAGAAAACCTGACTGTCACGATCTCTCTCTCTCTCACTCTCGCGACTCTCACCCCGCTCACGACTCTCACCCCGCTCACGACTCTCACCCTGGGTGAGGCTATCTCTCTCTCTCTCTCACTCTAGCGACTCTCACCCTGCTCAAGCAGGGTGAGATGATCTCTCTCACGTGACTCTCATTTTGCTCATGGCTTTCCTTCTCAACAAGATGCTGTGTTTGGTTTGCTTGTGACTAAGTTGTTGGTTCTCTTCCTTAGGAGAAGAATTTGAAATCTCTAATCCTCAGGTTTGATTTCTTCTTCACTTATGTTCGTTCTCTTCTTCATTTTGTAACTAAGCTATGTATTTTTGCAATACATTGGCACGTGAGTATTGGTACGTGAGTCAAGTGTTTGATGAAATGTTTTATCGAGATTTGGTTTCTATTAGTTTAAAACTCATCAATCTCATTTGAAAGTTTTCTTGCTAGTGGCATTATGTACATGGACTGATATGATAGTGGACTTTGCCTGCAACCATCTCTCATGAAATATCAGACCAAACTAAGTAGAGGGCATGGCTCAAAATTACTAATAAATTACTGTTTTGTATCATTATAGTCCCCTTCCATTTCCTCTTTTGGCCAAGTCTTCACCCAAGGATTTTATAATACTTAAATCGGTTCCTCTGCCACTCTTAAACCATTAGTGTTTTCTAAAGTGGAGTCATTCTCAGTTGGGCTTTAACAACCATAGGAGATAGTTTTTCATTATTCACAAACATCTTTTGATGCATTGTATCCTTTGGTTTGTGCAGCTAAGAAGTGTTGATGCCAGAAATTTGGGTTCAAAGCACATCTTCACACACTTGCCTTACAGGATTTGTTCTTTAAGCAAAAAAAAAAAAAAGGAGAGAGAGGGAAAGGGACCTTATAATGAAGAGTTGGGAAGCACTAAAGAATCACTGTAGTAGAAGCTGATTTCAAAGTACAAACAGCTTCTAAGAATAGCTAACTTTGTCTTTATGAAGAAAGCATGAAAACTCTATGGAAGGCCTCTGAAAGTTGAGGTCCTGCATTGAATGGTCCCCAGGAAATATGTGCTCTAGTTGGTATTATAGGGTTAAAAATGAAGGGAAGGTAGAGGTCCTTCAACCACATTTTACTCATTACTCATTAAAGAATAGATGCCCAAAATGGTTAAAGAGATTGCCATGGAGTGGAGTAAAAGGGACCACTCTAGTATCAATGACCATGGAGGAACTTGCTTATTCAACTCTGTGCCATGATAATCAGAATAAGAACAATGGGTGGATGCTTGCATCCTAGCATATCAGGGGGTCCTCCTTTTGTATGGCTATGGATCTTTTGATTCTTTGACAAGTCATTCTAATTTTTTTTTACTAGTGAAAATTATTTTGGCATGCTTACATCATTACTTATTCTATTACATTCTCATTTACTACTCTAAGCCAAGCCCAAATTATAATCCAGTAGCCAGTAGTAGTAGTTTATGAGAGCTTCCAAATCACAACACCTCTTTGTGCAATTTAATTATTCCTTTGTCTTTATGCCAATTGCCTGCAAACTAGTTATTAGCCATGCATTCTGCACACACTTTATGTTAAAAAGGATCCCCACCTTTGCTGATTCTCCCAAACTAAATAAAATGTCAAAATCAATTCATCTTCTTTTTTAAAATACCCAATAGACATAGACGTGACAAATGAACTTGCTACTGAAACAGGGAGAAAGGAACTCTATATCATTGTTTTCCATTCTCAGTGATATTTCTTTTGACCTCATAAGAACTTCCAGATTGAGTGGGTGTATATATACATAACTTTCTTCCAAATTATAACACTATCTAGAGTAGCTTTGTCATTACTCGTCCCTCCTTGGGGCTGTTGAATCTCGATCATTTATGATGTTCTAGTTTTATGATTCTTTCTCCTTATTCAATATTCTTTTTTTGGGTTATTTTGTTTATTCATTAATTGTCTTCATTTATTTATAATTTATTATGGTTGATGGAAGGGATTTAACCTAGGGTTATAAAATATTCAAAATGTGGGTTCTTATTTTCCCATTTAGATGTTGAATTATCTACAATATTGTAATTTCGCTTTTATTTTTTTAGCATGGTAGACATTAGATTGAATAGTTTGTATAGAGGACCCACATATAGAGGGAGATAGAGACTCTGAGGAGGAACTTATCATTGAAATTACATCTTCAGTAGCATCAGCAGCAGCTGTGTTATGCACCGCCGTAAAATACTACTCAAAATATGAGGATAAGTCAATCTGTAGGAATACTTACTATACTCATCATGATTTTGTGAGTCGTTTACTGGAGTTGGAAGAGGATTGCAAACACAATCTTAGGATGATTTAGATTGCTTTCATAGATTTGTTAATATTTTTAGAGAATCGGATCGTCTTCACGATACCGTTCATTGTACTGTTGAAGAACAAATAGCAATCTTCATACACACAATTTCCCTCAACCAAAGGAACCGTAGCATGAGTTTCTAAATGAAAGATCTGGAGAGACCGTAGCTCGTTACTTCCACATGGTTCTAGATGCTATATTAGACATGCAAAAAGTGTTTATTAAGGATCCTATTACCAAAACCCCTCAACAAATTCAGAATAATCCTAGACAAATGCCGTATTTCTAGGTACAAAACTTGAATACAATGAATATTAAAGAATGTTAAGCTTATATTAGTTTAATTTTTCAAATAACTGAAACATATTTTAGGATCGCATAGGTGCTATAGATGGCACACATATTCCTGCAAGTGTAAGTCCTAAGTATGAAGCTAAGTTTTGAGGTCGTAAGCAACATGCCACCCAAAATGTGTTAGCGGCATGTGACTTCGATCTGAAATTCACATACGTCTTAGCCGGATGGGAAGGTTCAGCAACTGACTTCAGGATATTGGCAGATGCTATCTATAGAGAGAACCCAATTGTCTGTTTGCTAGGTATGAAATTAGAATAGTTGAGGTAATAATTCACATATTCAGCTTTTATTAGAGTAACAATTATCTCAACAATATTTTTCTTTGTAGGAAAATATTATCTTGCTGATGCTGGGTTTCCACTCTTATACAATTTTATTACCCCGTTTCAAGGTATACGCTATTGTCTTAATGAAGTTCGGGGTAAAATGCCTCAAACTAAGATGGAGTTATTCAATTATAGGCATTCATCCCTACGGAATCACATTGAACGTGCATTTAGAGTTTTAAAGAAGCGATTTAATATCATTACTGTTGTACCTAAGTACTAGTACTAGATGTAGGTGGACATAGTTATGGCATGTTGTTGTATCCATAATCACATCTGAATTGTAATGCTAGATGATTACCTTTTACAGGCTTTTGATAGAAACCTACTAGAACAGTCTGTGAATCGTGAACCTGAGCCTAATGTCCACATAGTGCAACACCTTAGTAGGGTGGCAGAAGCAAGAGAATGAGCTAGAATCAGGACTGCAATTACGAGGCAAATGTGGGTTGATTATTGGCGGAGATGGCGTAATCTCCATTAGAGTATTGGTTGTACTTTTTTTTGTGTGCTTTGCTTGTAATAGCTATAAAGTTAGATTATGTTAGTGACTGTGATTTGAAATGGAATTATAAAATCTTTACGACAAAGCACCAAAGTTGGATTATGTTCTTGATTGTGATTTGGAATGAAATTAATGATTTGTGTACATTACTCTGTGAATTCTTATGTGGAGTTGATTGTTATTTATCATACATGGATTTCTTATATTTATATCATTTCTAGGAGTATTTTGTGTGATCTCATTCTTTTTTGTTATTTATCCAATTCTATTTTAGAATTTTTAGAATGAAAACAAAGACTCCAACTAGTAGGAGTACTATCGCAACATCCACAGGTGGTATGGGTCAAGTAAAACTCACATGCTCAAATGAACTTTTGATGAAGTATTTGATATCTAAAGCTATTCTAATATGTATTGCAATATAGGAGGATGAATTAGGCATCAATGAACAAAGGAAGAGCATTACGTTGACCAAGCAAATGGATGAAAAGATGATTTGATGCCTCTAAGTCCAAGTATAGGAGGAAAAAAAGATAGGAAATTCTTTCAAAGAGATGGCTTACAATTTTGTTGCTAAAGAGGTGAATTCAAAGCATCCACAACACCATAAAGAAGTAACAAAAGACAATGTGGTCAATCACTTTAGGACAATTAAGCAGATCTTTAGAAACCTTCTTTTTTGTCTAGAGCAAAGTGGGTTTAGTTTTGACCACATGGAGAAGAAGCTGAAGGTAGAAGACCAAATATGGTATCCATTTTCTGTTAAGGTATATGTTTTAATGATTAATTGCACAAGTATTTAATTGATTTTGTAGTTAACTAATATTATTATCATACATTAGTATTTGATTTTCTTTTCTTTTGATTCAGAAAGGAAAAGAATTCAAGAAGTTGAGAAACATGATTTGACCCTTATTTGAAGAACTTAAGAAAGTTGTGGGTAAAGATCACACCATAGGGGAAGATATCCCAATGTCCACCTTGCATTCTAGAGAGGGGAGTGGAGCTGGTGCACCTCAAGAGAGAAAGAGAGCGAAGGTAGCATTGGATGGCCAAACATCTGCTTGCTGCCTCTATAGACCGTTTGGCGACTGTGGTCTAGGAGAGGCATGTCTCTCCTAAAGCATTGTTGGATGTTATACTAGAAGTAGATGGATTTTGCAAAGATACACTTGACATCGTCTTTGATTTCCTTGTAGTAAATGAACCTCAAGCAAAGGCATTTTTAGTTAGGGACGTGGAGCAACAGAGGAGGTGGATCTTGAGGTTTCTTGATCAAGGCCATTGATGTGGTAAGATAAATACAATCATTAGCTGTTTTATTTAGGTTTAGGATGCGATTGGTTGTCAGTTGAAACACACTGACTTGTTTTTAGTTGATATAGCATCAGAGTTCATATGGTTTCCATCAAAATGAACACATATCCATTTATCAATTATGTTTGGATGAGTAATAGAATTTGTTTTATTCCTTAAAAATGTAGAATGAACTACTTTTTACTGAACTACCAGCATGTCTGAGATGATTCTGTTTGGAATGAGAAATTCAAATTCAAATTCTCATTTTCAGAGTGGCAAAAGCTGTCTCACCTTAAGTTAAGAATCATGGATAAAGAAATGTTCACTAAGGGTAGTTTTGTTGGTGAAACCTTGTACTTATGTCCTTAACTTGAAAAGCTTTTAAATTCTATTTTATTTCGGATCAGAAAGAGTTCTCACAGTACATAAAATTTTTCTTTGTAATTTAATAGCTAAATTCTTGCATCTCTTAAGTGCCTTCCTCTTCTTTTTCTTGTGTTTGTTTGTTCTATGCAGAGTTCATTTAGGAGGGATACTAACTGAAGGAAATGACAAGGGATTCATAGAAATGCAACCAAGTTTATATGATGTTGTGCTTGAAGATGATACTTACAAGGGAGAGATCAAAATTGGCTTTAAATTCACAGCAAATGTATGCATTTCTGTTTATTAAATATGTTTATGCAAGGATTTATGTCAGCCCTTTGAATCTAGAATTAAACAGAAGTCAACACTGATGATATCTTAATCTGCAGGTAGAAGTGCGAAAAGAATCAAGAGTATGTACTGAGCTAGACAAGCAAAAACCAAAATCAATATATGGAACACTCTTCAGTTTCTAGAGAATTCCTTGGTTGAAATTTTGAGTGCATATACGTGTTAAAGATTGGTTGCTAATTTTCATTTTACTATCAAGCTTTTGTAGCTTTTCCCATACTTCTGTTTATATCTTTCGCAGCCATTTCTTCCTCATAGAATAATCTATTCTACTGTTCTTGATAAACCTGATTGGATGAAAAGGGTGTAGTAAGTTTGGTTGGATTACCAGTTTTAATCACATGAGTTTAAGCTGTTTGTAATGATAATTAACAAGAGGCATTGGATGCTCAAGTCCAGCACCAAATGAATTAAGGAGAATAAAAGTTGTATATCATATGAAGTCATGCATCCAATGTATTGTATTCTGACTTTGAGGCCATTAGGCCTTTTAATTTCATCAGGCCTCAGAGAAATGAGTCTTTTGATGCTTAGAGAAGAGAACTGGAAAGTTCTTTATATGTTGATGCCAGAAAGATCTTAGCTTTTGCAGCAACCCAAATGTCCTCTCATTGAACCCAAAAGCAGGTTCAGCATTGAACCCAAAAGCCTCTCATTTCTCTTATGCCAAGCGTTCCATTGAAGCAGCAGGCAGGATAAGAAAATCCTTTTGCCTCTTCTAGTAAATATATATAGCATCTTCAATTTTTTAAAATTTCACATCTATTTTACATCCAACCAAACACCTCTAGGAAATGAATTTCACTTCACTTCTATTGCAACCAAATGTCTCAAAAGGGAAAAAAAATTTCCTTCCCTTTACTTCACTTCCCTTCCCTTCCCTTTCCCATTTCCCATTTCCCATTTCCCATTCCCTTGCAACCGAACGCAACCTTATGATAAGACCCCTTCCTGAAAACTTCCAAGAACCCTATTTTTCAGCATAAAACTATTGGGAGAAAGAATCCTATTTCTTTCAATTGTCCAATCCTTTCCACGGCCAAATCGGACCTTAGGTTTTTAGGTTTGACACCTGCAATTTTTTAGGGACCGAGCTTAAGTTTTGCCAGATTTTGTTTTTTAAAAGCCCTGCTAACATGCTATGGTGGTGGAAGAAAAAACCCTGCAAACAACTTTTGAAACTAAGAGTGCTTTATTTTGTGCTTTTTACTCTCTATTCTCAATCATTATGATTCATATCCTTGGAAGTGATGATGCTTGGAAACATTTTCTCAAAGCAACAACACAAAGAAGTGTGATCTGTTGATTTGAACTAAACATTAGAAAACCCCCCTTGGAAATTGATTTGAAGAAAAGCATTTGGAAGGCAGCACCAGTACATCGATTTGTCTTTTTTTTTTTTTTGAAAGTAGATCAATCTGTCATAAAGGTTCGTTTTGATCTAAGCTGGTATCTGCGGCTCGAAAATAGTCATGGGGCTTCTTAGCATCATAAAAAAAACCCACTACGAACATGCTATGGCGGTGGAAGAAGGAGATTTCTCTTCACCTCACAACGGTCACAATACTCAATTATACCACTGTTTTTTGACTTTTGGAAATTAACAAGTTTTGATGGAATGCACAGTAATTATATCAAAGCTGTGCATAATAGTCATTTAGCTTCAGAAATGATGTTTCGTCTTAAAAACAAAATTTTAAGGCTGCGTTGGTAATATTCCAGAATAAAGTGTTTGGTGCATTTATGGTATGTTTCGTTTTTTTGGAATAAAAAGTGAAAGAAAAAAAAAACTGTAGAAACGAGAATTGACGGAACGACAAAAGGTATCGTTCCAGTTTCATTCCAAAAAAAAAAAAACATTTTGACACAAATTGAAATTTCCATTTGTGATATGAAACGTTGTTTCTGGAACAGAAACGTTACCAAATGCAGCCTAAGTTTCTGTGTCAAAATTCCCTTTAAAAAAAAAATGGTGTTTGGTGAACCTATTTCAGGAACGATCATTTTACATTTCTCGCGTCCCCCCCCCCCTCTTTCGTTCCAAAAAGACTGAAGTTGACGCCAAACACTTTATTCCGTTTTTTGTTCCCATAGAACAGAAAAACATCAAGAACATTTTTCTAAATGACTACTAAATGTAGCCCAAACTTTTCCTTTTCTGTTGTTCGCCCTAATAAATAGTAAAGTCCGCATGTCAAATATTCTCACCCCACAAACCCTCTAAACAAATGGGCCTAAAGATGCATCACAATTAAGCTATAAAGCCTCTTGAAGGAGGGTCCCATGGTGGTGGTGACTGTTGAAGTGTCATGTGAGCTACCGGATGAGGGGTGTTATTTGGTGGTGAACTCCACTGTATTTACTGCCTAGAATTGCCCTATCAAGGATAAAAATTGAATGGTTGTGAATTATGAACTGGGAATAAGACGAAAAAGGATATCTAATCTAATGTATAATTGAAAGACAAATTCCTGCCCCGATTCCTGAATAGGAATAGCACTTCATATGCCTGTCATATATACTTTTGATCAAGAATTATAAGAGGCCCCTTCAGTCACATCACTAAATATAGATATATAGATGGCGATAAGCCGCATCATTCAACCAAACCAAAGATACATGAAATGGATGCAGGAACAGATAAAAGACTAGTCCTAGGAGGGGTCCACTCTATTACAACTCATAAGCAAACCCAGCCAATAGCCAAAAACCAGTTAATGAAATATGACATTAAATAATTGGGAAACCGAAAGAGGTTTCTCATTATCAAGCTTATCCACACGCTGAGGTTGTCTTTCTTCTCTTCCTTTTGTTCAGGGTTTTGTTTATTCATAAGATAAGAGGAGAAAGTATGGTTCAGAAGGGATGAGCACAAGAATAGACATTGGGTCCACACAGGTATTAGATAAACTAGAGAGAGAGAGAGTCCACACAGGTATTAGATAAACAAGAGAGAGAGAGAGAGAGAGAGAGAGAGAGAGAGAAATTACGTGGCTGAAAAGAATTCAAGGACTTCAGCTATACTCAAATTGAAGAAACTTTTGAGAACTAATAAACAACTGTCATTTCTCCTTCCTTCTAGGCTAATGATAAATTCAAAAATATGAAAACATCGTTCGAGCTGACTATGAGCAGTGCTTCAGTTTGTATATTTGAAATATAAGAAAGGAAAAAAGATCCAGTCTGGCGACTCTGGCCTAGAAAATAATCAGATTGAGCGGGGCACAAAAAGACTGCTCTGCTCCTCCCAGCCTTTCTGCTGTGTATTAAAAATGCCCCCTCATTTCCTTCTGTTGGTCCTTTCTATGCCAGGCAAATAGGGTTTTTATGCTTTATAAGAAATGATAAAAAATGTTACTTAGCATTGTACCATTTTGCTTACTATTTGGTTTAGTTGGTTATGTTGGAAAAGACCACATGTAGCTCCTTGTATCTTGCATGTGAAATATGCCATACAAAACTTTAATAGGAGGAAATGAGTTACCCTTGATTCGTAAATGTAGCTCCTCCATGCGATCTTAGATCTTCTTCAGTCAAGCAGTCCAAGAAACATGTTCACACAATGCTTTGTATCTGTCAAGAATGCACACATATACACTCTCTCACCTATGGTTTCTAAAAACCCTACTTTCCATCCAGAGATGGGAGAGAGAGGGTGGGGGCAGCCAAAATCATGTGAGCCTTCTCCCCTTCTCATGCCTTTATAAAGTGAGTTTCTAACTTAAAGTGGGCTTCCTGATACACTCAAATTAGCCACCCAATAGGGTGTGAACACGTGGCACCCAACTATAAGGATATTCACAGATACCCACTATAACCACGACTCCGAAGATCGGTACAGTGGGGAGACTTGAGTACTCTTCAGGTGGTAGAGACGTACTAAGACTCTAACTACTTGAAGAGGAGAAGATACCCGAATAGGGAATATTCCCCACAGAGGTAGGGAACGTGAGGAGAGGGAGCCCTCCAAAGTCGCCCTAAGTTCGTGAAGGAGAAGGAAGACATATCCTAGTGGGACTCGACAAAGAGGTAATCCTATAAGAAGGAACATAGAAGATAGAGTGAGGTAAGTCAATACGTTCACACCATTACTCTCCTGGAAAAACTGTTGTGCAAGTCTCTAACTTGAGCGTCGGAGGACTAATCCAGGAGCCACCTCCGGGCCTCTACTGTCTGTGCTTGTGCAGGATCGATGCTCAGCCTTCCACAGATTCTCAACAACAACAGATTAGCACCATCCGTGGGAATTACAGAGTAATGGTGGGGAAAACCTACAATTGTAAAAAAACAAAAGCAATGCCGAGTAGAAATATGAATGCGAAAGAGCCTTTAGAACCTCTGCCTCCCTCGGCAGACACCGGAGAAGAACGAGGTAACAATAGTCGAGAACGTCCTGTGAGGGACCAATGTTCAATCAGACATTCAATGCATAGGGACAGCATTCCCCCATCCCCTCCTAGGGTGCAAGAATATGTGACCAATGAGCAGTTCGATGCCCTTCAGGAGAAATACGACCAGATGGCTGAAATGATGAAGGAAGTCTCCAAGGTCATCACTCAGAGGACTAATGAAGGTGTAAAAGATTTCCATATCCAGTCGGAGTAAGCTCGAGATGAGGAGTGAAGTAGTTCAGGGTTAATAAGATCCAGCCAGAATCCTCAAAATCATGTGGCAAGGGAAAGCCCTGCACCTAAAGAGAGGGCACGACGAGCCTTGGGAGCTAGGTATGAAGAGCCACGTCAAGGATACGGTCAGAGACATGAGGACCAAGGGTTGAAGCAGATGATTCTCGACCTAAAGGATGAAATCTGGAAGGTAGCAGACAACCAGGTAAGCACTCGGGAGCTGGATCTCACCGATGACACAGTTTTAGCTGATGAAGACATAAGGGATCCGCTCCCCGCTGGGTTTCACCTACCCAAGTATGACACTTATGGTGGGACAGGAGACTCAGTCGACCACCTTGAAGGGATCAAGGTTGCTATGCAATTCCATCAGGTGTTAGAAAATATTATGTGTTGGGCACTCCCCTTAACCTTCAAAGCTACTGCAAGATTTTGGTATAACCGTTTGCCACCAAAATCAATCCACAACTTCAGTGAACTAAGCCACGTCTTCATGAAAAGATTCTCTAGTAGCCAACCCCTTCAAAAGATCACATTGGACTTGACCAATGTCAAGCAGTATGAAGGGGAATCACTACAAGACTACATAAAATGCTTCAAGAATGAGAAGATTATAATCAAAGGCCTAGACCCGAAGGAAGAGTTCACGGTACTTTTAGGAGGTGTCAAAGACAAAGAACTAAAAAGATCCCTCATGAAGAGTACACAAAGAAATTTGGCTGAGTTGAAAGCCTGATGTGATAAATACATTCAGATGGAGGAAACCCTATAGGCCAACGAAGAAGCTGAAGGGAAGGTAGGAAAGAAAAGGACCTTTAGAGAGGAGAATAAGCCTTCCGAGGGAAAGAGACGAAGGTTAGAACATGATTGGGCACCCTGCCCGCCAAGAAAATTTGAAAGGTAAGCACCCCTCAACTGAAAGAGAACTAATGTGCTGATGCAGATAAAAGACTCCTCAGATGCCAGAGCCTTAAATTGGCCAGGGAAGATGGGGCGACACCCCAAAAGGCGCAATAGGGACAAATATTACCACTTCCACAGGGACCATGGCTACGACACCGAAGAATGGTGGCACTTGAAGGGTGAAATAGAAAGCATGATCCGAAGAGAATATCTAGGACGGTTTGTGGATAACGAAAAGGAAGACGCTCAAGACAGTAATAATTAGCAGGACAACCACCAGAGGGATGGAAGGGGCCGTTGGGAAAGAAGGGGACCAACCCGTAGAGGCAATCGGGAACAGCCAAGGGACTGAACGCCTAAAGAAGCTAACCCTTGCCCCCAGGATGACCAGAAAAGCCCAACCAGGATCATAGCCACTATCAGTAGGGGATTAGCGACAGGAGAAAGCTCTCATTCAGCTAGGAAAGCAAAGGCCTATGCAAGAAGTGTACATGTGGCCGAATGGTCAAATAAGAAGGCAAAGACAGGGACAGTTATCTCCTTTTCGGATGATGATCTAGAAGGAGTATAGATGCCTCATGACGACGCCCTAGTGATCACCATAACCCTAGCCGATTGCAGGGTAAAGAAGATCTTAGTGGATAAGGATAGCTCAGCTGATATCATGTTCCTTGAAGCCTTCCAAAAGATGGGTCTGGACAAAGAAAAGCTGAAGAAGGTCGAACACCCATTATAGGGTTTCTCGGGGGCCCCAGTAAAATTTGAAGGTTCAATTGAACTACCGGTGAGAGTCGACACTGGAGATCGCCAAGTCATGGTTATGATTAACTTCCTCGTGGTCGACATCACTACAGTGTATAAAGCCAAATTAGGAAGAGTAGGCTTGAACATGCTAAAAGTCATCAGTTCCACACTGCATCTCAAGATGAAGTTCCCTACGAATACTGGGGTCGGGGAATGCCGAGGTGATCAAGAAGCATCCTGAAAATGCTACACCAATACCCTGTGGGGAAAAGAGAAGGCAGGTGAAGCACTTTAGATAGAAGACCTACACGATGACACCAATCATCGAAGAGGGGAATCGGCTGAGGACCTAATCCAAGTTGATGTTGAAGAAAAAGACAGTACTCATCAATTCCAAGTTGGAGCATTAATGTAGAGGCAACAACGGGAAAATATCATCTCATTCCTTCAGGATAATTCTGACGTCTTCGTTTGGTCAGCCTCGGACATACTTGGGATAGCTCAAGAAGTGATTGAGCATCAACTAAGTGTTGATCCGACTAAGAAGCCGGTGTAACAAAAGAAGAGAACCTTTGTCACACCCCGTTGGCACATAACCGGGCCAGTGACCGGGTTAACACCGGTTAACCCAAACATGCCAGGATCATCTAATACTGTATTCCACCACAGCATACACACAACTAATAAAAGCTTATCAGATCAACGGAAGACTAGGTTTACCTGTGAATATTCCCATAATACTTGATACCCGAATTGTGATACAATAGTTATATACATGTGGGCCCGAAGGCGTGATATTTACATAATAAAGGTACAATTCACATATCAAGTACATAAAGGAAACCATAAAAAATCAGAGTATACAGCTCGGCTCGGTATCAAAGGCTAGAGCTCAGCTCGTCATCAAGGGTTGAGCCCAACTCGGCATCACATGGTAGAGCTCAGCTCGGCCTCAAAAGTGGAGCTCAGCTCAGCATCAGAACTGCGGTCCCGCAGCACAACTCTCGCATGGGCAATCAGTGTATTGCTCTAACTCCTCAGGGGCCCACCAGTCCTCTTCAGGGAACTCAAACGTGGGACCCAACCCGTGCTCTTCAGATGGATGACCTGCAAAATCATCTAAAAAGAGGTGCACACGTGGGATGAGCTCACTAGCTCAATAAGTGGAAAGATGGACTACATAGCAGTCCACACAGCAAAACACAATCATATGCATTACATGCTATGCAATACATTTTAAATCACATCCACCTAAGCAATCATTACTAAGTCTTTGGTTTAGTGCTACTACAGCCACAGTGCGCATATACTCCGGGTACGAGCCGCGAACTCCATCCCGCGATACGCCCATAGGGTTGTTGGATAAGGCCCACCATGAGTACTCGGAAAAATAAAAACATGCCGACCACCGGCTCTCAACAAAAAAGTAAATGACTGAAATTAAAGGTGCTAACTCCAGCAATTTAAAAGCAGTACGATTGACCCTCTTGAATATACCACCGGGGTTGCCGACTGTCCTAATGACCCGTCGGGCGTTATGTCTAACCGCCACAGTGACCCAACAATCGCGACCACTGCTTCCCCCCAAATGGTAACCCAACACCTAACCCCTGTTGGGAAGGGTCGTAGCACGGGATGGTGAAAATCCTAAACTGCATGCTCCTATATGACAATAGTACGATTACATAGTGCCACCGCGTCCCATACCACGGGCCACCAATGCACTCGTTTCCAAGCCGACTACGGCATCTAGTCTATCAATGCATTATGCACAATGATGTCAACATCCATCACATAAGCATTTTATCACTTGGCATTTGGAAAGTAAACATAACACCCATGCATAACAATGTGAGGATGAACTAATCTACATAGCATTTTCATGATGGCATGGCTAGACTAGATACAATTAAATGAATGCCAAACAATGCCTTTAAACAAGGCCAAACGTCCTCTCCCCACTTACTTGTAGTGTGCAAGGATTCCCGTTTGGTACGGGTGAGATCCGGTGCGAGAAGCGTAGGATTTGGTGAACCTAACATGAGTGAGCGGGGTTAATATTTCACCATTTTGGAAATCAAAATTAACATGATCCAATGACACGATCATGTTTAGAATCCTAAAAGAAGGTCACACGCCCGATTTGGGTCCAATCAGACGAAAAAATCACATTCGGAGCCTCTCAGGTGGGTTCGATAGCCCACCTGTCTGGCCCACCAGTCTGGCCCGTCGGTTGGGCCAGGGGTCTGCTAAGACCGGCAGGTAGGGTGGCCCACCAGTTAGCCTACCGGTCTGGCCCGTCGATTGTGCCCGAAGGCCCTGCCCTCTCAGGCGGGTGCCCACAAGCGGGCCAGATGGCCCACCGGTCTTGGCGGGAAAACTACTGTTTCTTCCCAACTTCCTCCATTCTTTTGGGATTCAAATGGGGCTTTTTCAAACCCATTCTTCACACTTTCAATGTCTTATAGGATGGTTCTAACCTAGATCTAGGTTAGATTCAAGTGATGGGAAGCCATCTTACCTTCTTTGCTCAAGAACACCTTCAAACCCCCAAAATCACTTCAAATCCACAATGCTTCTCCAACCTTGTCAATACTTCTTCAAATCCTTCAAGATCAACACATAAATCATCTATTAAACCTTAGATTCATCATTTCAAATGGTATTTACAAGATCTTAAGAAACCCTACCCAAATCAAGGGTTTTACTTGGGTATGGTGAATGTTTAAGGAACCCAACTTTGCTTACCTCTAAATGTAGATCTAGTGTTGAAGATCACTCTACCGACGCCGGAATGGGGAGATCAAGCCTCGGCGTCGCTGAAATCCATCTCTTCTTCCTCTTCCTTCTCTTCTCTTCTTCTCTCCTTTCCTTTCTCTCTCCTCTTTACTATCCTCACCAACGTACGAGCATCATAAATGAAAAAGAAAAGAAAATATTAAATGTTATATATATATACTTCTTAATTAACTACTAATTCATATGGATGGGTCACTCAGGTGGTGGATGCGCCCACCTGTCCGCCCACCTGAGGGCCAAAACTTGGGATTTTGACAGAGTTCGGGCCTCGGCGCGAACCCCACCCTTGGCATACGATGTAATATACGTGT